>NC_081553.1:23290196-23305196 GCF_963082655.1 Stomoxys calcitrans
GGACATCGAAGAAGAAGAGGCTATAGAACACTTTCTGTGTGTGTGTCCCGCACTAGCAGTCAGAAGGAGTTCCACTTTAGATTCTCATTTCTTTGAGAACCTGTCTGATATAGCAGATGTGAACATTCGCAAGTTATTGGGCTTTTTAAAGCGAGCGATCCTGTGGTATCACAATTGGCGAAAACTTCTAAGTGAGTCTGATAGCAGACTGCCACTTAAACCTAACCTAACCTAATGGTCAAGATCGGACTATATTTGGATATAGCTGCCATATATAGCCATCTCCCGATGAATTTGGTATAATGAGTTGTGTTAGACCCTTTAATAGTCTTCCTGAATATGGTGGAGATCGGACTTTATTTGAATACAGCTGCTTTGGGTTCAAAATGCATTTTCACCGCACTGTGACGAAAGATGATTAATATATATATACGAGATGGTTGGTATCAAAAGTCAAATTTGTGTTTGTTTGTGTGTTCCTTATAGACTCAAAAATGGCTGAACCGATTTTCTTGGTGCATAATGATTATAAGGTACTAAATTTTTTTATATCTGAAGGGGGAGCGGACCCTCCCCCTTACCCGAATTTTGCGAAACGCCAGATCTCGGAGATGGGTGGTGCGATTTAAGCGAAAGTTTTTGTGCTCTCTTATAGTAACCTAAAAACAAAAATTTGGTATTCAAATTTCGGATAGGGTACCCTAAAACCTACAAAATATATATACAGACCAATCACCACAATATGGAACTCAAATGAAAGGTATTTAAGATTAGTAAACGTATCTGATATCCAATTGTCGGACCAAGTGTTTGGGGGACCACGCCAACCCCCAAAACACCTCTAAATCGGACATATTTTCTCACCATGGCAATATGGGACTCAAATGAAAGGTATTTGCGACTAAAATACGAATTTGATATCGAAATTTGGAGCAAATTTTCTGGGGGTCCACCCCTTCCCCAGAACACCCCCGCAACTAGATTTATTTACTGACCATGGCAATATGGGGCTTAAATAAAAGCTATTTGAGTGTAAAATACGAATCTGATATCCAAATATGGGACCAAGTGTTTGAGGGGCCGCCCCGAGAACATCCCCCAAAGAGGACACATTTACGACCATATCAATATGGGACTCAAGGAAAGGTTTTTGGGAGTTAAGCACGAATCTGATATCAATATTCGGGAAAAAGTTTCTATTGGGCCACTCCACCCCATATCACCACCCAAATAGGAAGTATTTGCTGACCATTGCAAAATGGGACTCAAATAAGAGGTATTTTAAAGTAGGACACGAATCTGAGAACAAATTTACCACCATATCAATATGGGGCTCAAAGGAAAGGTTTTTGGGAGTTAGACACGAATCTGATATCAATATTGGGGAATAAGTTTCTATGGGGCCACTCCACCCCCATATCACCACCCAAATAGGAAGTATTTGCTGACCATTGCAAAATGGGGCTCAAATGAGAGGTATTTTAGAGTAGGACACGAATCTGATATATTTTTTTTTTTGACCGAGTCACTGAGTGGCAGCCCTATCCCCCAAACCGGTCATGTTTGCCGACTATGGAAATATGGGGCTCTAAGCTATTTGGAAGTAGACCACTAATCTGATATCAACATTCGGTAGCAACTGTCTAGGGGACGTCCCAACACCATGAAAACCCTCAAATAGGACGTAATTGCTCACCAAGACAATTTGGGTCTTCAATACAGTGGTGCTCGATATTGATAGTTTTGGGGGCCCATACCCCAAACCTGACGTATTTGCTGAATTTTGCAATAAGCGGCTTAAATGAAAGGTATTTGAGATTAGAAAACGAACTTGATACCTAATTTCGAGGCCAATGCTAATATGGGGTTCAAATAAATGATATTGGGTTGCCCAAAAAGTAATTGCGGATTTTTTAAACTTAAACTTTAAACTTAGAATGAACTTTAATCAAATATACTTTTTTACACTTTTTTCTAAAGCAAGCTAAAAGTAACAGCTGATAACTGACAGAAGAAGTAATGCAATTACAGAGTCACAAGCTGTGAAAAAATTTGTCAACGCCGACTATATGAAAAATCCGCAATTACTTTTTTGGCAACCCAATATATAGGTACATGAGAATAGAGCATGTAGCTGATATTTTTTCAGGGCTTAGTGTTTAGGGGACCACCCCACTCATTAAAACACCCCTTAATAGGGCATATTTACCGTCAATGTGGGGCTCATATGAAATTGATACCCACTTTCGGGACTAATTTTCTGGGGATCTTCCCCTTTCCCAAAATAGACCTCATACTTCAATTATTTACTCACCATCGCAATATGGGGGTCAAATAAAGGTATTTGGGAGTTGAATACGAATATCCAACTGTGGGAGCTTGTACTTGGTTGTACTTGGGGCACCGCTCTTTCCCCAAAAAGTAAAAATTTGCCGACTATGCCATTATCTGGCGCAAATGAAAGGATTTTTAAGATTGGAAAACCAATTTGGTAACCAATTTTGTGGCCAAATGTTTGGGGGACGCCTCACCCTATATACTATACTTAAACCAATGGCATGAGAATATCGAGCGGTAATAAAGTCTTTTTACAATGGCATTAAACCCTCCGAGCGAATTCGTGGTCCAATAAAGATTTTGTTCCATATAAAGTAAAAGAAGACGCAGCGGAGCGGGCCCGGTTCAGCTATTGGGTTGCCCAAAAAGTAATTGCGGATTTTTCATATAGTCGGCGTTGACAAATTTTTTCACAGCTTGTGACTCTGTAATTGCATTCTTGCTTCTTTCAGTTATCAGCTGTTACTTTTAGCTTGCTTTAGAAAAAAAGTGTAAAAAAAGTATATTTGATTAAAATTAATTCTAAGCTTTATTAAAAATGCATTTACTTTCTTTTAAAAAATCCGCATTTACTTTTTTGGCAACCCAATAGTTTTGTTTATAAAAATTCTAAAAACACTAAATGCCCATCATACTTTATCGCTCCCAATAATAACAAAATTTTTGCCAAATTGTCTTTCCTGCATTTCGTTTAATTTGCCCAAGATGACAAGGAAAATTGTCCCGTTCCCTAATTTGCGTATCATAAATACAATGCCATAAAAATGTTATTTATATGCTGTTGCATAGTCTATGCAACATTTGCCAAATGAAATCAACCTAAAAATAGGCAAAGGGTAGATAGAAATTTTGCTGTTGCAGACACAAATTATTCACAAATCTCTTTCTCTCGCTTCACACTGCCAATGATTATGCACAACGTGGAAATGCAAAATGATATTTCAAAGCAATTCAGATCATTTACATATCATTGACTATAAAAGGGCAATCGCCCAGAGGACGACACCGGCTGGATGGCTGGCTAACTGACAGGTTGGTCGTAGAACAAAAGGCCAAGCCAAGCAAATGCATTTGTTTTGCATTTGCCACACGCTGCTGCAATTGCCAATAGGACAGACAACAATGATATAAAGACAAAGTTTGTCGCGGCATGGTGAGTGGTTTTTGCTGTAGCCAACAACAGTTGAAGGGCCCCAAAACTAGAAATGAGCAAGTGAAGGGATATTTGAAGCACGTACAAGTCACTTGTTTCTTAAGGATGGTTTAAGGTTCAATCACCCGTTGCCAAGTTTTCCTTCCTTGGCTCCTTGAATATCGTGGTTTGAAGGGTCCTGCTGGGTATCCTTTAATGCTCATTTTTCGCAGTAGTAATGCTCTAGACAACCAAATATTCAAATATGAGTTATTTGGGGGCAATATCCTATAAATCCTCTATTGCATCTCTTCATTAGCGGGTTCAAGCATTGCAGTTGCAGATTGGTAAGGATTCCAAACCAGATAGGCAAATACTTTAACAAATGAATATCGTTAATGCCTCGTCAATGAAAACTGAGATATTTTTGTAATCTATTCTCGCCCGTGAATTGCACTATGCCACACCACTTTCCCATAACTGCTCTTCAAACCATAGTTGTCGATTGAAATCAGTTAATACAAGGGAAAACACCATGGCCTGTGTTGTGTATCATTTCCCTATTTCAAGTCATACTTTCTTTGGACAAATGCCAGGAAAATTAATTTATTTACATTATTATAATATGCAAGTAGTAGTGCCAAATGACATAGAACCATAGTCACCACAGTCAACATGGCCATCGCCATCGCCATCACCATAGCCATATCACAGTTTCCAACCAAGACCACCAGGCAAAGAGAGTGGGATATAGAGTCATAGTGCAAAGAAATTTGTGTTGTATGGCAAAATAAATATTTAGTAGCTCGAAAATTGCCTTACTGTAAAATGGCCATTAGGTCACTCTATTAGTCGCACTTGTAGGTCTATACTTACAACTACGAGGGTGCTTTGAAAAACCATTTGTTAAACATAAAGAGATCCCTTTGGGACAAAAACAAGCAAAAAGGCATTAGTTCGGCGGAGAAAAATAGTTGGATGGTGTGTACTTTACTATCAGCTTGAAGTACAATCGAAACATTTATGAATATAACTCGTCTTCGTTCATATGGCCACCGAGGGCATGTTTGCATTTGCTAATATGTTAGACCCAATTTTCGATGACTCGGCCACACATTTCAGCCAAAACGGTCGCTATTTCCCTTTCATACTGGCTCTGAACTCCTCCAACGTCGTCGGCTTATTGGCATGGAATAATGACTTGACGTAGCCTCAAATGAAATACTCTAGAGGGGCCACATCGCTCGAACAAGACCGCCAATCGACTGGGACATTCAAGCTCATCAACCTATATGGTATATGGCTTGTGGCACGTCCTGCTGAAATCACATGTCCTCGAGGTTCATATCTTCTAATTCAAGCCAAAAACCAGTAAAAACGCGTTAAGTTCGGCCGGGCCTAACTTTGGTTACTCACGACCTCGGGTATATATGAAAACAACTTTTCGTCAAAATCCGGTGAAAAATGCATGCCTTATGCCCCAAAGCAGCTGTATCGAAATATGTTCCGATTTGAACCAAATACTAAGAACTACAAGTCATTGTTCAATTGTGTATAACAAAACATTGATCTTTTTGGTAGCTATATCTAAAAATAAACCGATCTGAACCATATACGACACGGATGTCGAAAAGCCTAACATAAGTCACTGTGTCAAATTTCAGTGAAATCGGATTATAAATGCGCTTTTTATGGGGCCAAGACTTTAAATCGAGATATCGATCTATATGGCAGCTATATCCATATCTGGACCGATTTGGGCCACTTTGTAGAAAACTGTCCCAAGTGTCCCAAATTTCGGCGAAATCGGTCAATAAATGCGTCTTTTATTGACCCAAAACCATAAATCGAGAGAACGGCCTATATGGCAGCTATATCCAAATCTGAACCGATCTGGCCCAAATTGAAAAAGGATGCTATAGGCCCTTACTCAACTCACTGTCTCAAATTTTGGCAAAATCGAACAATAAATGCGCCCATTATAGCCCCAAAACCTTAAATCGAGAAATCGGTCTATATGGCAGCTATATCCAAAGCCGGACGGATCAGAGCCAAATTGAAGAGAATGTCGAGATGCCCAACACAACTTACTGTGCGGAATTTCGGCGATATCGGACAATAAATGCATCTTTTATGGGCCCAATACCATAAATCGGGAGATTGGGAGATTGAGCCAAATTGCTGATACATGTCAAGGCGCTTAACTTAACTCACTGTCCTAAATTTCGGCTACATCGGACAATAAATTCGCTTTTTATGGGCCCAAAGCCCTAAATCGAGAGATCGGTCTATATGGTAGCTATATCCAAATCTGGACAGATCTGAGCCAAATTGAAGAAGGATATTTAAAGGCCTAACACAACTCACTGCCCCAAATTTCAACAAAATCGGGAAAAAAATTTGGTTTTCATGGGCCCAAAAACTTAAATCGAAAGATCGGTCTATATGGCAGCTATATCCAAATCTGGGCCGATCTGAGCCAAATTGAAGAAGAATGTCGAAGGTCCTAACATAACTCACTGTCTCAAATTTCGGCGCCATCGGACAATAAATGCGCCTTTTAAGGGCCCAAAACCTTAAATCGAGAGATCGATCTAAATGGCAGCTATATCCAAATCTGGACCGATCTGGGCCAAATTAAAGAAGAATATCGAAGGGCCCAACAAAACTCACTTTCCCAGGTTTCGGCGACATCGGACAATAAATGCCCCTTTTATGGGCCCAAGACCTTAAATCGGGAGATCGGTCTATATGACAGCTATTTTAAAATCTGGATCGATCTGAGCCAAATTGCAAATATATGTCGAGGGGATTAACTTAACTCACTGTCCCAAATTTCGGCGACATCGGATAATAAATGCGCCTTTTATGGGCCCAAAGCCTTAAATCGAGAGATCGGTCTATATGACAGCAATATCCAAATCTGGACAGATCAGAAAATCGGATAATAAATGTGGCTTTTATGGGCCTAAGATCCTAAATCGGCGAATCGGTCTATATGGCAGCTATATCCAAGCTGCACCGATCTGGGCCAAATTGACGAAGGATGGCGAAGGGCCTAACACAACTCACTGCCCCAAATTTCAACAAAATCGGATAACAAATGTGGCTTTTATGGGCCTAAGACCCTAAATCGGCGGATCGGTCTATATGGGGGCTATATCAAGATATAGTCCAATATAGCCCATCTTCGAAGTTAACCTGCTTATGGACAAAAAATGAATCTGTGCAAAATTTCAGTTCAATATCTCAATTTTTAAAGACTATAGCATGATTTCAACAGACAGACGGTCAGACGGACACACGGACGGACATGGCGATGTCGTCTTAGATTTTTATGACGATCAAGAATATATATACTTTATAGGGTTGGAAATGGATATTTCGATGTATTGCAAACGGAATGACAAAATGAATTTACCCCCATTCTTCGGTGGTGGACATAATAATCAGTGAGCATGCGGCGGTAGCGTTGTCCATTCACGGTGAGATGGCGATTGGTATCGTCGTCCATGAAGTATGGGCCAATGACGCCGCCGGCATGCAAACCAGGGCTACGGAATCAAAGTCAAGCAATTTTGCCCGGAATCGGACTCGAGAAAATTATTTCTTTCAAAACCTAATAATTGCCTACCTTTTCACCACTCCCTCGTTGCATAGCTTTTTCATATTCGGTCGCATAATAGCAAACTTTGAGGCAAAGTGCATGGATGGCCCGGCCCAGCCCAACAACACAAAGTGGCAAAACAATTGAAAACTTTATGCATTTCTCGTTTTTAGCCAAAAAGCATTTGCCTTTCATCGCCGGTTTTCTTGGTTAGAAGCATAGAGGCATTTCATTGTAGGTTCATTTTGAGGTTTTCACAGCGATTTTTTTCTACTTCTACTTCTTCTGTCTTTTATACGTTTTTGGGGTTTTTGTGGAGCATTTGTCGGATTTTTGCCCCAAACACAGATATACAAACTCATATTTACTGGTTGTTGCGGTTTTGCATTAGTTTGCTGCCTATTTGTCTGTACGTCTGTCCAAGCGTCCGTCCGTTTGTATGTCGACTGCTGACAGTAAAATATTGTCGACAATAATAAGTTTGCGGTCAAAGTGTCGGTTATAATGGCGGCTTTTAATTAGTTAAGTACATATAATTGCTTAAAAATGCCGACTAATTGCGGTCAGTGATGCAGATAAGCTTGAGAAAGTCACTTCTTTGCTTTTGTCAGATCTCCCGCAACCCCTGAACTCTTGCTGGCTTCTTTTATCCTGGCAGACGTTGTAACTGCTAAAATCTGCACATATTTCGGTCATACATTCACTTACTTGCAATAACTCTAAACTTCTAATGAGTGGTGTTTTAAGTTGAAGAGGACAGTTGTGAGTGGAGACACTCACAACTCCATGGACAAATGGAGGTATATTCATTTTGTCTTTCCGTTTGATACAGGTCATGTCTGACCCTGACCGATTACCTTGAAATTTTCACAGATTGTGTAGGTTGGTCTGGAAGGAAACATAGGCTATATAATTTTTTTAAATCGGATGGGGGGTGGACCCTCCCCCATACCCCAAAAGTACTACGCAAAAATAAAAGTGGACCGATCTGGACAAAATGGGACTCAAATGAAAGGTATTGAGGAGTAGAGTACGAATTTCATAATAAAAGTTGGGTCCAAGTACCTGGGGGCCGCCCCAGTTCCAAAAACCCCTTAAAAAATGTTTATTTGACGATCATGACAATATGGGACTCAAATGAAAGGTATTCGGGAGTATATTGCGAATATGGTCAGGAAGGAGAAATAGGCTTTGTAATTTGTTGATTTCGGAAGGGGGTGGACCCTCCCCCGTTACCCAAAAACACCACCTTAAATCAAAAGTGGGCCGATCGGTATAATATGGGTACTAAATGAAAGGTATTGGAAAATAGAATACGAATATGGTATTAACATTTGGGTCTAAGTACCCATCGGGCCGCCCCCGGGAGTAAATAACGAATCTACCATACAAAATAAGATCGAAGTATAAGTGGTCACCCTACCCCCCAAAAACGCCTTAATTGGGCATATGACCCATCATGACTATAAGGGACTCGATTTTTTTTTTTTTGTTCCGTAGAATCAAAAACGGCTAAACCGATTTTCTTAAATTTTTTACAGATTGCTTAAGGTTGTCTGGAAAGAAACATAGTCTATATACTTTTTAGATATGTGATGGGGGAGGTCCCTCCCGCTTACCCCAACAACGCCATCCAAAATCAAAAGTGGACCGATAGGCACAATATGTGTATCAAATGAAAAGTATTGGAGACAAGAAATCGAATATCGTACTAAAATTTGGGTCCAAGTACCCAGCGGGCCAATCGAAAAACTCCTCTTAACAGATATAATCGTTCATTTCAATAAGGGACTCAAATGAAAAGTATTCGACAATTGATTAAAAATATGGTATAAAAAATTAGGTCCCAATAATAGGAGGTCGCCCCACCCCCATGTAGCCCCAAAATGAGCATATTAGCCGACCATGTCTATATGAGACTCATTTGAAAAGTATTTTGGAGTAGATAACAAATATGGCATTAAAATTTGTATTCAAGACTAAGTGGCACTTTTCCTTCAAAAATAAGTCAAATAGGTTGATTGATCCATTATGACAACATGGGACTCAAATGAAAGATATTTGAGAGTTGAAAATGAATTTGATATCCAATTTTGGAGCCAAGTGTACCCCCAGCCCTAAAGCACTCCCTAAATTGAACTTCATTTCCGATTATGACAATATGGGATTCAAATCAACGGTATTTGGGAGTAAAGAACGAATTCGGTATCTATTTTCAGGGCAAAGTACCGGTGGCCGCCCCAGCCCCAAAACACCCTCCAAACAGTTCATATTTACCCACCATCGCTATATGGGGCTCACATTAAATGGATTTGGGAGTGCAGCACGAATATGATTTGAGAGTAGAGTAAGAATATGATGATCGAATATCAAAAATTGGGTGTTATTACCAAGGGGGCCGCCCCAAAACTAAGACCATCCCAAGTGGGCATATTAGACGATCATGATAATATGGGACTCAAAAGGTGTACGGGTGTAGCTTACCAATATGATATTAAAAATGAGGTTTAAGTTATAGGAAGCTGCCTACCCCCCAAACCACCTCCCAAAATGTGAATATTTTTCAATCATGGCTATATGGGGTTCAATAAAAAGTATTTGGTAGCAGATACACAAATTGCACTGGGGAGATACATATGGTAGCAAGTAAGAAACTTGTTTTTCGCGTGGTACTAATGAAGATGCAACAGAGCGGGCTGGTGGCTAGCTGAGATGTAACTGTCATGTATACCGATTTCCAGACTGTAGGTCTTGGGACCACAAAAGTTGAACATATTACCCGATTTCTCTGAAATTTGACACAACGAGTTTTATTATACCCCTCAAACATCAGTACTAAGTATGGTCTAGATCGGATTATATTTCGATATAGCTGCCATATATATCGATCTACCGAAGTAAAGTCCTGGGGCCCATAAAAGCCGGATTAATTGCCTGGATGTCGGTCGTCAAGAATATTAAATGGAAGGTATCGGTTCAGATTTTGACATACCTCCCTTATAAGACGATCTCCTGATTTGAGATTTTGAATCCATCCAAGAGGCAAAAAGTCCATTTTTGAACTTAGCAATCTTCATAAAGTAAAGAAGGTGTTTTATGCCTATGAGTTTGGAAAGCATATTAACAAAATATTGGGCCTAGGTGGCAACTCTGTATTTAGAAAAGTACTCCGTCTATTGGCGGCGACTTCGAGGCCTGATGTTATTCCTTGTCTTGCATCCACCCATGAAAATTCCACTAAGGAACAGGGGAAAATTGCAAATTTTGCCCATGAAAATTTCGCTAAGGAACAGGGGCAAACTTCTCACATATCAATGAGTGCAGTCCGATTCAAGTTTGAGCTCAATGATAAGGGGCCTCCTTTTTACAGCCGAGTTCGAACGGCGTGCCGCAGTGTGACACCTCTTCGAAGAGAAGTTTTATATTGCATATTACCTCACAAATATTTCCAGCATTAGGAGGGAAAAACCACCGCTGAAAATTATTTCTGATGGTCTCGCCAGGATTCGAACCCAGACGTTCAGCGTCATAGGCGGACATGCTAACCTCTGTGCTACGGTGGCACACGTATTAAAGGTCATAAAAGAAGACATTGTGCAAAATTTTGAGAAAAGTGGTTAAGAAATAGGCTCTAAACGTGAAAATCGGGTGATACGTCTATATGGGAACTATATCTGAATCCCGAACGTGTTGCAAACAAATTCATTACGTTATAATACCCTGTAACGCAGTAGTGGTGTAGGGTATAAAAACCTAGAGTAAGGCTTTTTTAGTCCAAAATTTTAACCACCACACCTTACTGTGGTTTATTTCTGGTTTCCCTTATATGAAATTCTATTTAAATTTACTTTCAAATCGATTCGTTTAATGGCAAAAGCGGTCCTTAGCTGCAAGTCTTAGTCAAAGATCAAATTCTTCATGACATTATGGACATTGGCCAAGTGGCCATTTCAAATTCAGACAATGATCATTGTCTTACCCAAAGTGGCCTAGGCTAGGGTAAACGCAACTCGTATCTATGGGCCGATGATTAACACGCGTCATTCATTAGCACATATTTCATGGGTTGCATCTGTCCTTTGCTGTATAACTCTCTCCAGCTGTGTTGTATGCCTCATGCCGGTTGTCAGCCAGTCGCCATGGTCTGGCTATCCTTGTACGTCTGTCCTTTTAGACATCCATGCATGTCTATCAATATATATTTGTTATTAAGGATACTCTCTTGTGCATGTGTTTGAGTTGGTAATTGATGATTGTCTTCTTGGGAAGGGGGAAGGTTTGTAGTTTTAGACACACTTTCTTTTACATAAGCAACGGCCCATTACAAATGTGTCAACAATTCTCTCATAAACTATAAACCAAACGAATGTCATAGAGTAGAATGAAAACGAATGGAATCGAATAGAATAGAATTAAGGTTTATTGTTTATTCACATTAATTATCACTTAGTTGTTTTCGTGTAGTTATTGGGAAATATTCCATAATTTATTCATCCTTCCCCGTGCTCAAGGATCATAATGAACATTAATGGCATTGTTAGCATTGTGGAGAGGGATCATTTCAATGATTCGTTATCTATGTAGGTATGATATCCTTACATTACCATCACAATTACATGCGAGTGTGTGTGTTTTTATGTTTTTATATGTAGGTAATTGGACATATTCATTACAGCTTATACTAATTTTATTTTCTTAAAATTAAGTTGAAACTAGTTTAGGAGAGCCATAATGTATGCATATTAGTATACAAAGGAAACAAAACAAGTAAAAAGGTGTTAAGTTCGGCCGGACCGAACTTTGGATACTCACCACCTCGGGTATATATGCAAACCATCTTTTGTCAAAAACCGGTGAAAAATGCATACCTTATGCCCCATAACAGCTATATCGAAATATGTTCCGACTTGGACCAAATACTAATAAGTACAAGTCATTGTTCAATTGTGTATAACAAAATATTGATCTTTTTAGTAACTAAATCTAACTATAAACCGATCCCATCCATATACGACACGGATGTCGGAAAGTCTAACATAAGTCACTGTGTCAAATTTCAGTGAAATCGGACTATAAATGAGCCTTTTATGGGGCCAAGACTTTAAATCGAGTGATCGGTCTATATAGCAGCTATATCCAAATGTGGACCGATTTGGGCCAAGTTGCAGAAAAATGTGGAAGAGCCTAACACAACCCACTGCCCCAAATTTCGCTGAAATCGGGCTAAATAAGCGCCTTTTATGGCCCCAAAACCTTAAATCGACACATCGGTCTATACGGCAGCTATATCCAAATCTGAACCGATCGAAACGAAATTGAAGACGAATGTTGAAGGGCCTAGCACAACTCACTTTCCCAAATTTCGGCGACATCGGACAATAAATACGCCTTTTATGGCCCCAAAAACCCTTAAATCGGGAGATCGGCAGCTATATATAAATCTGAACTGATCTGATCGAAATTGAAGACGAATGTTGAAGGGCCTAACATAACTCACTTTCCTAAATTTCGGCGACATCGGACAATAAATGCGTATTTTATGGGCCCAAAACTTTAAATCGGGAGATCGGACTATATGACAGCTATATCCAAATCTGAACCGATCTGTGCCATATTTCAGAAGTATATCGAGGGGCTTAACTTAACTTACTCTACCAAATTTCGGCGACATCGGATAATAAATGCGCTTTTCATGGGCCCAAAACCCTAAATTGAGAGATCGGTCTATATGGCTGCTATACCTAAATCTGAACCAATCTGTGCCATATTGCAAAAGTATGTCGAGGAGCCTAACATAACTCACTGTCCCAAATTTCGGCGACATCGGACAATGAATACCTCCTTTTATGGTCCCAAAACCTTAAATCGAGAGATCGGTCTATATGACAGTTACCAAATCTGAGCCGATCAGTGTCATATTGCAAAAGTATGTCGACGGGCCTCACATAACTCACTGTCCCAAATTTTGGCGACATCGGACAATAAATGCGCTTTTTATGGTCCCAAAACCTTAAATCGAGCGATCGGTCTATATGGCAGCTATATCCAAATTATTACAAAAGTATATCGAGGGGCCTAACATAACTCATTGTTTCAAATTTCGGCGACATCGGACAATAAATGCGCTTTTTATGGCCCCAAAACCTTAAATCGAGAGATCGGTCTATATGGCAGCTACACCTAAATCTGGACCGATGTGAGCCAAATTGATAAAGGATATTGAAGGGCCTAATGCAACTCGCCGTCAGAAATTTCAGCAAAATCGGATAATAAATGTGGCTTTTATGGGTGGTGGGTATAAAAATATCCGGTTAAAATAGACCAAAATGCAGGTCATAGAAATTTAAATTTCAACTATGTTTTTATGTCCTCCACCAAAGGATGGGGGTATATTCTTTTTGTTATTAAGTTTCCAAAACATCGAAATATTAATTTTACTTTAATTGGCTATGACAGAACATTCGTGCCACTAGCCAAACGTAGAATAGCGTTCCAAGCGCCTTGATCTTCTGCGTTCATTCTAAAATCTCTGACACTAAGTTTCAAGATGTCTCCCGTCACTTGATCTTTCCAACGGACGGCCTTTTGGTCTTCCTAATTTGCGTGTGTTTGCCTTCAAAAGACTTCCTTGCTGGAACTTCTTCATCCATTCTGACAATATGACCAAACCAACGCAGCCGTTGTATTTTGATGCATGTAATTATGCTATCGTCGTCATACAGCTCCTACAGCTCGAGGTCCATACGACGCCTATATTCCCCCTTTAGGCAAACTTGTCCATATATTTTACGAAGAATCTTTCTCTCAAATACTCCAAGTACTACCTCATCTGCTTTCACAAGTACCCATGCCTCAGAACCATATAACAACACGTGTAGTATCAGTGTCTTGTAAAGTGTAATCTTCGTCTGTCGAGAGGTGGCCTTGTTTCTAAACTGCTTACTTAGTCCAAAGTAGCATCTGTTTGCCAGTATTATTCTTATATACCTGATATAGCTGCCATATAAACCGATCTTGGGTCTTGACTTCTTGAACCTCTAGAGAGCGCAATTCTAAACCGATTGGAATGAAATTTTGCACGAAGTATTTTGTTATCATATCTAACAACTGTGGCAAGTATGGTTCAAATCGGACCATAACCTGATATAGCTGTCTTATAAACCTATCAGGGGTCTTGACTTCTTGAGCCTCTAGAGGGTGCAATTCTTATCCGATTGAAATGAAATTTTGCACGACGTGTTTTATTATGATATCCAACAACTGCTGGAACATTAGGTCCAATCTGTATGGTGTTCATTGCTGTCACTAGAAGCTTAGCTGCGAGCTATCGGGCGTACAAAGGTTGCTTATAGTGGAATCCTGCATACGGAGTAGCTGATATGGCAGTCGGGGACAATCAGCGGTATCGAGCGGAGAGTCTCGGTAAGAGGCCCGGCTGCACCCGCTCTTCCACAAATACTGAGTGCCTTTAAATATCCAATGGCTATTCTGTTCCGCGGGGATCGATCCTTTGGACAGGGACGAGCTTGCCCAGGGGCTTGACGAGGATCGCCTCCTCCACATTAAAATATGGCACAACAACAACATGATCCGATCTGAACCATATTAGGGGCTTATTCAGCAAGATTTAGGGAATAATAAAATATTTTTGGATAAAACACCTTCAACCGAGAGATCGGTCTATATGGGCGCTATATCCAAAAATGATCCGAACTGGAACGTACTCGGCACGGATGTTGTAGGGCTGAACAAAGCTCACTGTATCAATTTCAGTGAAATCAGCCAATAAAAACCCTAAATCGGGACATCGGCTATATAAAGATATAGACCGATTTGATGTCGCGGATCTAAACACAAACCATTGTCCCAAATTTCAACCAAATCTGAGCCTAGGACCCTAAATCGAGAGATTGGTTCATATGGG
>NC_081553.1:23312696-23314575 GCF_963082655.1 Stomoxys calcitrans
GTCCAAATCGGTCAAGAACCTGATATAGCTCCCATGTAAACCTGTCTCTCGGTTAACCTTCTTCGGTTCTTAGCGCTTTAATTTTTGCTGGTTTGACAGAAGAAATTTTGCGAGTGGTGTTATGACTTTCAACAACAGTGCCAAGTATGGTTCAAATCGGTCCATAACCTAATATAGCTGCCATATAAACCGATCTGGGATCTTGACTTCTTTAGGCCTTACAAGCCACAATTTTTGTCCGATTTGCTGAAATTTTGCATGTGGTGTCCAAATGTCCGTGTATCTGTCCTTTCGTCTGTTGTAATCACTGTAGAGCCTTGAAAAATGTTGATATTGAGCTGAAATTTGGCACAGATATGTTTTTTGATGCACGCTGGTTAACTTCTTGAAAGGGCCAAATCGATTATATGGATATAGCTGCCATATATACCAATCTGCCGATAAAGGGTCTAATGCCCATAAATTCTTTATTTTTTATCCGATTTCGCTGAAACTTGAAACTGTGAGTAGCTTCAAGCTTCCCGACATCTAACCCTTCAGATCGGACTATATTTAGGTATAGCTGCAATATATACCGAAAAAGGGTCTGAAGCCCACAGAAACTTTATTTATGTCCCAATTTCGCTGAAATTCGAAACAGTGGGTTAATTTAAGCCTACCGACATCTGACCTATATATGGATCAGATGGGTCCATATTTAGATATAGCTGCCATATTGACCGATCTCCAGATAAAGGGTCTGAAGCCCATAAAAGCTTTATTTATTACCCGATTTCGCTGAAATTTAAAACAGAGGGTTATTTTAAGTCTCCCGACATCTGACCCAAATATGGTTCAGATCGTGCTATATTTAGATATTGCTGCCATATAGACCGATCTGCCGATAAAGGGTCTGAAGCCCATAAAAGCTATACTTTTTCATCCGATTTCGCTGAAATTTGGAATAGTGCGCAGTTTTAAGCCTCTCAACATCCGCCACAAATATGGTACAGATCGGACTATATTGAGATATAGCTGCCATATAGACCTATTTCCCGATAAAGAGTCTGAAGTCCATAAAAGCGTAGGACCCAAATATGGTCTAGATCGGACTCTATTTAGATATAGCTGGTTAAAGGTCTGAAGTTCATAAAAGCTTAATTTAAAACCCGATTTTTTTGACATTTGAAATACAAAATTCAACAGTGACTACTTATTAGGCCACTCAATGTCCGTGCCGAATTTGGGTGCATAAGTTATGCAATTTTCACCGGATTGTGTCGAAATGGGGTTTAAATATATACCCGAGGTGGTGGGTATCCAAATTTCGGCACGGCTAAACTTAATGCCTTTTTATACCCACCACCGAAGGACGGGGGTATATTCATTTTGTCATTCCATTTGCAACACATCGAAATATCCATTTCCAACCCTTTAAAGTATATATATTCTTGATCAGCGTAAAAATCTAAGACGATCTAGACATGTCCGTCCGTCTGTCCGTCTGTCTGTTGAAATCACGCTACAGTCTTTAAAAATAGAGATATTGAGCTGAAATTTTGCACAGATTCTTTTTTTTTGTCCATAAGCAGATTAAGTTCGAAGATGGGCAATATCGGACTATATCTTAATATAGCCCCCATATAGACCGATCCGCCGATTTAGGGTCTTAGGCCCATAAAAGCCACATTTATTATACGATTTTGCTGAAATTTGGGACAGTGAGTTGTGTTAAGCCCCTCGACATCCTTCGTTAATTTGGCTCAGATCGGTCCAGATTTGGATATAGCTGCCATATAGACCGATCCTCCGATTTAGGGTCTTAAGCCCATAAAAGCCACATTTATTATCTGATTTTGCTGAAATTCGGGACAGTGAGTTGTGTTAGGCCCTTCGATAT
>NC_081553.1:23314775-23342275 GCF_963082655.1 Stomoxys calcitrans
TAGCTGCCATATAGACCGATCTCTCGATTTCAGGTTTTGGGCCCATAAAATGCTCATTTATTGTCCGATGTCGCCGAAATTTGGAACAGTGAGTTAAGTTAAGCCCCTCGACATAATCCTGCAATATGGCACAGATCGGTTAAGATTTGGATATAGCTATCATATAGACCGATCTCTCTATTTAAGGTTTTGGGCGCATAAAAGGTGCATTTATTGTCCGATGTCACCGAAATTCAGGACAGTGAGTTAGGTTAAGCCCTTCGACTTCCTTCTGCAATATGGCCCATATCAGTCCAGATTTGAATATAGCTGCCATATAGACCGATCTCTCAATATAAGGTTTTGGGTCCATAAAAGGCGCAATTATTGTCCTATTTCGCCGAAATTTGGGACAGTGAGTTGAGTTAGGCCCTTCGACCTTTTTCTGAAACTTGGGCCAAATCGGTTCAGATTTGGATATAGCTGCCATATAGACCGATATCTCGATTTAAAGTTTTGGCCCCATAAAAGGCTCATTTATAATCCGATTTCACTGAAATTTGACACAGTGACTTATGTTAGGCTTTTCGAAATCCGTTTCGTATGTAGCTCAGATCGGTTTATTTTTAGATAAAGCTACTTAAAAGACCAATATTTTGTTATACACAATTGAACAATGACTTGTACTTATAAGTATTTGGTCCAAATCGGAACATATTTTGATATAACTGCTATGGGACAAAAGATATACAATTTTCACCAGATTTTGATGAAAGGTGGTTTACGTATATTCCCGAGGTGATGGGTATCCAAAGTTCGGCCCGGCCGAACTTAACGCCTTTTTACTTGTTACTTGTTTTTCTTGTCTTCTATGTTGGGAGACTTACTTTTTGTCACCAATTTGGGATCGGTTCTATGTGATGTGGCAGGATTCACTGAATAAGGTTAAGCCAATTATCCGACATACAACTTTATTAATTATTTGTTTACGTTTTCTCCTATTTTATGACATTTTCTATCGGCAGATTTAACGTCCTTAATGAAGTTCACGGGGCCTATCCATTTTATATTTTCGCAAGTGACCTAACCTTCTATTAGTGAATCCTGGTGCTGTGGGGTAATTTTTAAGGTCCCATAGTCTTTTAAGAATATTCTTTACTCAGTACCCAAAAGCATGCACAAATTTTGGGCCAATGAAAACTTTGAATATGGTCCTTCAAGTGCAATGAATTAAATGGAAAGTCATTAAACACCAAATAATGCTATTCGTATTAAAAAACAAACAATGTTTAATCTCATTTAAATTTTCCCCCTGTCTTTAATCGCTCTGAAAAACAAAATTATGTCATCATCACAATTTTACTCCTTCACTCACACTCACCGATTTGTTTTTTCATTCTGCAGTTTGAAATAAATTACATTTCAATTTAGTGAAAGTTTTTAGGTTTGGAAACCCAATGCATCCATTAAAACAATGCAATACTGTGCAGAAGCTATATCCTCATGTCATGTCATTGTAATAAGCAGTTATGGTTTGTCATTGCCGCACTGCCTGCGCTAAAGTTGGTGCTGCTAGTGCCAGTACCGTTGCCTGTTGTAAATCCATGATTTCTGATGCTTGCTATTGTTAAATTCCTTTCGAGAGAGCAAATGTAGTGACAATAACCTGATGCCATGTAAATACTCACACACACAAAGGGACATACATGTAAATGCAGTCATGCTTAGTGGAGTCTGTGTGTGTGTGTGTATGTGTGCCAGCAACATAACATTAAATATGAATGCACTACCTCTGACTCGTGTCGTCGCTATCATCGACATGTTCATCCTTTCGTAATTGTCGATGTGTTGTGTAGTTGTTGTTGCCGTTGCTGTTGTTATCCTCCTGATGCACTCTAATATTTGTTTGCAACAAACTACATTTAAGTGTGTTTTTGTTGTTTTGTTTGACTCTGTTTGTGTTTTCTGTTGTTTTTGTGTTTCCTAGCAAAATGGGGTAAACCAAAAGAAAACACCGAGCAAAGTATCTCTGAGTACTTAAACGCAATGAATGAATGACTGACTGAACTAAGTGAGTCAGTTTAGTGAGTGGGTTTGCTATGTGTGAGGGCGATATAGCCCTCACACTTCCTGCTGCGTGCATCATGAAACCGGAAGACTTGCCGCAGTCACAAGACAGACAGATAGTCTCATAAAGATGAGGTAGCTATGGACGAACACTATGTACATTAGAGTGTCCCAAAAAACACAAAAACCATTTTTGTTTTTGAAACACATGTAGGGTATGTGTTTCATCCCCCTTTTGATGCCAATAAGCAAAATACAAAATATTATGGCAATAGGTAAACGATAACCCGTGCCGATATGACGCACATTGTGATGGAAAAAAATTTGTAGAAATAATTGTGCCATGCCGGCATATAGACAACTTTGTCGGCTATCCAAATCAGTTAAAAAATTTTAAATCGGTCAAGAAACCAGCCTCTGCAAAAATTGAAAAAAAAAATCGGTTTATAGATTTTTTTGGAAATTGTCTTATACAGAAAATTCAATTTGTGTTTGTTTGATTATTTGTTTGTTTTTTTGTTTGTTTGTCGGTTTGTTTGTTTGTTTCGTATAGACTCAAAAACGGCTGAACCGATTACCTTGAAATTTTTATAGATTAGTTAGTGTAGGTTAGTCTGGAAAGAAACATAGGCTATATAATTGTTTGATATCGGAAGGGGAGCGGACCCTCCCCTTACCACAAAAGTGCTACCCAAAAATAAAAGTGGACCAATCGGGACAATATGGGATTCAAATGAAAGATATTCAAGAGTAGAGTATGAATTTCATAATAAAAGTTGGGTCCAGGTACTTGGGGGCCGCCCCAGCCCCAAAAGCCCCTTAAAATAGGTTTATTTGACGATCATGACAATATGGGACTCAAAGGAAAGGTATTCGGAAGTAGATTACGAATATGGTCAGGAAGTAGAAATAGGCTTTATAATTTTTTGATATCGGAAGGGGAGCGGTTCCTCCCCTTACCACAAAAGTACTACCCAAAAATAAAAGTGGGCCGATCGGGACAACATGTGATTCAAATGAAAGGTATTCAAGAATAGAGTACGAATTTCATAATAAAAGTTGGGTCCAGGTACCTGGGGGCCGCCCCAGCCCCAAAAACCCCTAAAAATAGGTTTATTTGACGATAATGACAATATGGGACTCAAAGGAAAGGTATTCGGAAGTAAATTACGAATATGGTCAGGAAGTAGAAATAGGCTTTATAATTTTTTGATATCGGAAGGGGAGCGGTCCCTCCCCTTACCACAAAAGTACTACCCAAAAATAGAAGTGGGCCGATCGGGACAACATGTGATTCAAATGAAAGGTATTCAAGAGTAGAGTATGAATTTCATAATAAAAGTTGGGTCCAGGTACCGTCCAGGGGGCCGCCCCAGCCCCAAAACCCCTTTAAATAGGTTTATTTGACGATCATGACAATATGGGACTCAAAGGAAAGGTATTCGGGAATAGATTACGAATATGGTCAGGAAGTAGAAATAGGCTTTATAATAAATTGATAACGGAAGGGGGCGGACTCCAAACCTACCCAAACCAAAATAAAAAGTGGACCGATAAGGTCAATATGGGTATCAATTGAAAAATATGCGGAAGTAGAAAACGTATCTGGCATACAAATTCATGTCGAAGTATAGCGCGTCACCACAACCCCACAAAAATGCCCAAAATGGGCACATTAGCCAATCACGGATATATGGGGTACGGTTTGTTTGCTCCGTATAGACTGAAAAAGGGCAGAACCGATTTTCTCGAAATTTTCGTATATTGTGTAGGTTGGTCTGGAAGGAAACATAAACTATATAACTTTTTGATTTCGTAAGGGGGACGGACCCTCCCCCTTATGCCAAAAACACAACCCAAAATCAAAAGTGAACCGATTGGGACAATATAGGTATCAAATGAAAGTTATTGGAGAGTAGAATACGAATATGGTATTAAAATTCAAGTCCAAGTACCCATCGGGCCGCCCCAACCTCAAAACTCCCCCAAATAGACATACTGGACGTTTATTTCAATATGGGGCTCAAATGAAAGGTATTTGGGAGTAGATTTCGAATCTGGCATACAAAATCAGGTCGAAATATAAGGGGTTAGGCCACCCATCAAAAACGCCATAAGACCCATTATGACTATATGATACTTGGCGAAACCGATTTTCTTAAATTTCTTAATACGTTTGTCTGGAAGGAAACATAGGCATAGCCCCAAATACCCCCAAATGGGCATATTAGCTGACCATGGCTATATGGGATTCAAATGAAAGGTATTAGGGAGTAGATTACGAATATGACATTAAAACTTGTGTGGCGCTTTTCCTCCTAAAGATACGCCAAATGTATTATTTGACCCATTAAGACAATATGGGACTCAAATGGAAGGTATTTGAGAGTAGAAAACGAATTCGATATCCAATTTTGAAGCCAAGTGTTTTGGGTACGCCCTAAAGCACCCCCTAAACTGAATTTCATTTCCGTTGGGAATAAAGTACAAATTGGATATCTATTTTCAGTGTAATGTGCCGGTGGCCGCCCCAGCCCCAAAAAACACCCTCCAAACAATTCATATTTACCGGCCATGACAACATGGGACTCAAATTGAAGGAATTTGGAAGTGGGATGCCATCCCTCCCCGAATGAGAACATTCCCCTAGGAAGAACATTACCACCAGGAACCGAGAAGGGGCAAATTCTCACACATCAATGGGTGCTTCCCAACTCAAGCTTTAACTCAATAATAAGGGACTTGTTTTAATAGCCGAGTCCGAACAGCGTCCCACAGTGCGACACCTCCTTGGGGGAAATGTTTTAAATGACCATGCATGGCATTATACCTCGCAAATGCCGCCAACATTAAGAGGGGATAAACACCGCTTTGTCCGATGTTCTGTCCAGGATTCGAACGCGTTCAGCGTCATAGGCTACAATGGCACAAATTCGATATCCGTATTCAGGGCGAAGTGTCCCCATCCTAAAAAGCTATTAGAGAGCTATCAGATCGGTCTATATGGCAGCTATATCCAAATATGATCTGATCTGTACCATTTTTGGCTCGGATATTGATGGGCCTAATGAAACACGCTGTTTCAAATTTCAGCGAATTTGTTCCGTATATGTTCCGGTCTGGACCATTTTTGGTTCGAATATTGACAGGTCTAGCTAGACATTGTACCTCGCAAATGTCGCCAACATTTAGAGGGGATAAACACCGCTTTGTCCGATGTTCTCGCCAGGATTCGAACGCGTTCAGCGTCATAGGCTACAATGGCACGAATTCGATATCCGCATTCAGGACGAAGTGTCCCCACCCTAAAAAGCTATTAGAGAGTTATAGAAAACGCAGCGGAGCGGGCCCGATTCGGCTAGTAAGAGGTAAAACTTGCTTTGGTGTCCGGGAAGCAAAAGCATAGTTTTTGTGGGGGTTTTCAAGCACTTTCCAGCAAGCAAAATTAAAAATTTTGAAAATCGAGCCATAAATGCAATTTGGTAACCTGAACAAAATTGTGACCAATTGACCTCCGGGACCTTCTATTGCCTTCTGGACAGACCGGGCTATAATATTGGGTTGCCCAAAAAGTAATTGCGGATTTTTTAAAAGAAAGTAAATGCATTTTTAATAAAACTTAGAATGAACTTTAATCAAATATACTTTTTTTCACTTTTTTTCTAAAGCAAGTTTAAAGTAACAGCTGATAACTGACAGAAGAAAGAATGCAATTACAGAGTCACAAGCTGTGAAAAAATTTGTCAATGCCGACTATATGAAAAATCCGCAATTACTTTTTGGGCAACCACAACCCACTGATCCAAATTTTAGCGAAGTTGGATAATAAATTCGCCTGTTATAGGCCTATGACACAAAATCGGCAGATCGGTCTATATGGCAGCTATATCCAAATATGGTCTGATCTGTACCATTTTTGGCTCGGATATTGACGGTCCTAAGAAAACTCACTGTTTCAGCGAATTTGTTCCGTATATGTTCCGATCTGGACCATTTTTGTTTTGGATATTGACAGGCCTAGCTAAACTCACTGTTCTGAATTTCAGCGAAATCCGCTAATATAGGCTTAAGACCCTAAATCGGCATATCGGTATATATACCCAGGTCAGATGTCGAGGCCCCTAGTGCAAACCATTGTGTCAAATTTCAGCAAAATCGTAGAATAAATGCGCCGTTTATGGTCTTTACGCTCTAAAGCTGAAAATCGGTCTCTATGGCAGCTATACCTAAATATAGCCCGATCTGGTTCTTATTCGGAACAGATGTTGGGAGTCTTGATACAACTCACTGTTTTAAATTTCAACAAAATCGGGTAATAAATGAGCCTGTTATACGATTAAGACCCTAAATCGCCTGATCGGTCTATATGGCAGCTATATCCAAATATAGTCCATTATGGCCCATTAAAGAACTTTACCTGCGTATAGAAGATATACGAGTCTGTGCAAATTTTCAACTCAATATCTCAATTTTTAAAGACTGTAGCGTGATTACAACTGACGGACCAAAGAACGGACAGACAGACAGACAAACACACGGACACCGTAAAATCGTCTTAGAATTTTACAGCGATCCATAATATATGTACTTTGTAGGCTCGGAAATTGATATTTCGATGTGTTACAAACGGAATGACTAAATGAATATACCCCCTATCCTATGGTGGTGGGTATAAAAAGCCCGCTTTTGTTTTTCTGGGACACTCTAATGTACATACATACACCTTACACCTGACTTAATTGCGTTGGTACAAAATATCTTCAGATGTCAACTTTTTCATCAAAAGCTTTTATGCAAAAATGAAAAAGGTTTTTAAAAGTTTTCTCAGCAACTGCTGACACTGCCTAAAGATTTTCTACGTCTTCAGATGAATGCATACATGGTTGGATGCCGAAATGAATGTAAAGAAACAAATTACGATGTATGTTACTTCAGTTGGATAAAAGTCCAAATAACCAAAAAAAAAATCTTTCTTAATATCAAAATCTTAATCTTATCTTAAAAAGTATAGCTTTTCTGTGTTGGGCTCAAAAACCAATTGCTGGGTAACATCCAACTAACTAATACATTTGCCTCCATCTTGTCAACTGCACCTCGTATATCCCACATTGTGTATTTATCCTTTGGCTATTGCCATGTTCGAGAGTTTCATTCGTTTTGATGATCTGGCAAAAGACAAATTTTGCCATTGCATAACTTAGACTCGAATGCACAAATATGGGCCCACACATAGGGCCGCATTTTACCACAGAAAAAATAAATAAAACTTCCACACCCACAATCTCTATCTCAGACAGAACTTTTTGTGGGTTTCCTTGGCACTGCTTTGACTGAGACGACTAAAGTCAATTCAAATTAAAACCAATATCATCATCATACATGACTCTCACCTCTCTATCCATTTAAGACAAATTGCAAGAAGCAGCAATGAAAGTAAAGTAAGACAAGTTTCTAGAAAGTGGCAAAACTCTTTAGGAATACAAACAAATGTTCTGCACGAGAACAGGAGAAAGTGACATTCGTATTGGGGCATATATGGGACAATACGCAAGGCTTCACATATGAAAGGAAAGGCAAAGTCAAGCGATTCCGCCTATATAATACCCTACATTAACCCTGTAATCACTAATTGGGCGCTATATCAAATTTTGAACCGATTTTGATGGAATTCGGCGGAAGTTTTCAGATGGGTTACAAAACAATCCGTATCAAATTTCGAGCAAATCTGTTCTGAATTTTAACAACTAAGACTCTATGAGTGTAAATAGGGCGATGCGAATATAAGAGCTGTATCTGAACCGATATGACCTATTTGCATCTCAACGATCAACATCAATAAAGTAAAATTGGAAATTTTGCCCATGAACATTCCACTAAGGAACAGGGGCAAACTTCTCACATATCAATGAGTGCAGTCCAATTCAAGTTTAAGCTCAATGATAAGGGGCCTCCTTTTTATAGCCGAGTCCGAACGGCGAGCCGCTGTGCGACACCTCTTTGGAGAGAAGTTTTACATGGCATAGTACCTCACAAATGCCGCCAGCATTAGGTGGGGAAAACCATCGGTGAAATTTTTTTTGATGGTCTCGCCAGGATTCGAACCCAGGCGTTCAGCGTCATAGGCGGACATGCTAACCTCTGCGCTACGGTGGGCTCAATAAAGTATCTGTGCAAAATTTAGAGCTGCTAGCTTTACGCGTGCGACCACTATTATGATTTCGATAGACGGACAGACGTAGTGACCAACGGACTGACAACTCAAATATATAAAGGGTGATTTTTTTGAGGTTAGGATTTTCATGCATTAGTATTTGACAGATCACGTGGGATTTCAGACATGGTGTCAAAGAGAAAGATGCTCAGTATGCTTTGACATTTCATCATGAATAGACTTACTAACGAGCAACGCTTGCAAATCATTGAATTTTATTACCAAAATCAGTGTTCGGTTCGAAATGTGTTCATTCACCGTAACGTTGCGTCCAACAGCATCTTTGAAAAAATACGGTCCAATGATTCCACCAGCGTACAAACCACACCAAACAGTGCATTTTTCGGGATGCATGGGCAGTTCTTGAACGGCTTCTGGTTGCTCTTCACTCCAAATGCGGCAATTTTGCTTATTTACGTAGCCATTCAACCAGAAACGAGCCTCATCGCTGAACAAAATTTGTCAAAATTTGAACACACTTCGAACCGAACACTGATTTTGGTAATAAAATTCAATGATTTGCAAGCAGTGCTCGTTAGTAAGTCCATTCATGATGAAATGTCAAAGCATACTGAGCATCTTTCTCTTTGACACCATGTCTGAAATCCCACGTGATCTGTCAAATACTAATGCATGAAAATCCTAACCTCAAAAAAGTCACCCTTTATATATACTTTATGAGATCGCAGACCAATATTTCAAGGTGTTACAAACAAAATGACTAGATTAGATCCTATATTGGTTGGTTTAAAAAAGTGAGTATGGACGAATTAAGATGTTCAGGAAAAAAACCTCAAATTCTACCAAAGTTTGTAAACAAACCACAGATTGTCCAATCATCTTTACATTAGCTTCAGTTTTGGAGAAAATACTACAGAAGTGGTCCCTTGGCTTAAGATACGAATTGCAGATAAGGCTAGCACACATTCTACCAACTATCCTCTCTAAACCTAAAAAGGAAGTGGACACTGCGGAGGACATTGTACAAGGGGCATACAGCGACTCCCTGTGGTAGAAACATTTTTTAGGGCAAAATTTCTGGAGTTCGCCTGTCTCCCAACAGCATGCATACGGCAAGGGTAAGTCCACCGAAACATCTCTTCACGACCTAGTTGGCTACATAGAGTGTTCTATTGTGTCAAGGAGTTTACAAGGGCAGCATTTCTTGACACTGAGGCTGCTTTCAATTATGTAAAACCAATGTCAATCATGAGGGGACTGGACTTTGGAGCTTTCAATACATACGTAATATTGGGTTGCCCAAAAAGTAATTGCGGAATTTTTAAAAGAAAGTAAATGCATTTTTAATAAAACTTAGAATGAACTTTAATCAAATATACTTTTTTTACACTTTTTTTCTAAAGCAAGCTAAAAGTAAACGCTGATAACTGACAGAAGAAAGAATGCAATTACAGAGTCACAAGCTGTGAAAAAATTTGTCAACGCCGACTATATAAAAATCCGCAATTACTTTTTGGGCAACCCAATACAACGTAACCGATGCATTTCGTCGGGCCTGGAATCTATAGATCTACAAATATGGGTCAGCAGAGGGACGCATCTAGCAGGTATACTATCTGCTCCATCTCTGTTTCCCCCGTTTTCAACAGGAGATAAAAGTTACCCACAGTGGCACCTGTCTTTTTGAAAAACGAGAAAGTTCAAATTTCTTCAAACGCACAATACCAGGGTCTTTTACTGACGGAAATTAAACGTCAACTTCAACATTTCGAAAGGGTAAGAAAGGCAAATCTTAACTTACACAGCTGCAAGAGAGTCATAGGTAAAAAATGGGGGTTAAAACCGCGTTGCGTAAACTGGGTGTATACTACAGTTGTCTGACCAATAATGTTATATGGTGTTGTGGTCTGGCGGACGGCGCGTCAGAATACCGCCTAATATACAATACTCAGCCGAATCCAAAGGATGGCTGGTTTTTTCATCACAGTCACACTGAGGACAACATCATCTGATTCACTGAATTTAATGCTACATCTAATGTCTCTGGACAATGAAGCTACACGAATATATGCGGCCACTGCAGTGAGGCTAAGGGAGCTTTATCTTTGGTCATGCGGCGGCTGCTTACACTGTGTTATCCTTGTCACAATACCTGAACCGCTTTTTGATAAAAGTACTGCGCCACTATTCCTGATAGAACTAATTGGAATTTCAGTATCCCAGCTAAAAGAAGTAACATTGACTTCTAAATGGATGCTTCCAAACAAGACGGCCAGGTGGGTTTTGGGTGCACTCTGAAGGACAAGAACTGGTTATATCGAGAAGGTTACCCGACCACTGTAGAATGTATCAAGCAGAGATACTTGTGGAAAGACTAAGATTTGATGTTATAGCGACGACTGGAACAATTATCATCTCAGACAGCCAGACAGACATAAAATCTCTAGGGGAAGTATTTTTGATTTAAAAAACCGCCCACGGCTGTAGCAGATCTCTCAACGAGATGGCTGAACAGGGTAAAATTCTACCGTTAATGGGTGCCAGGCCTTAGTGATAACCCAGGCAACTGCAGAGCAGACAAGATTACGAGACTAGGAACTGCCTTGCCCATTCCAAAGGAACTGGAAACTGTGGGTACTCCAGCGACATGTTAGTAACAGATGGTCCCAATCTAAACTTGAAGAGGTCTACCGCTCTGCTGTCGTTGGTTAACAGACATGTCAGTCATTGTGTCCGACATGAGAGTTCAGTATCTGAACCGAAAAGATGAGAATGTGAGAATGTCGTATCCTCTCCCTTACTCAAATTTTTAACAGTAACAAGTAAAAAGGCATTATGTTCGGCCCGGCCCAACTTTGGATACCCACCACCTCGGGTGTATATGTAAACCCCCTTTCGCCACAATCTGGTAAAATATGGGTAATTTATGCACCCAAATTCGGTACAGACATTGAGTGGTGAAATAAATATTGGGTTGCCCAAAAAGTAATTGCGGATTTTTCATATAGTCGCCGTTGAAAAATTTTTTCACAGCTTGTGACTCTGTAATTGTATTCTTTCTTCTGTCAGTTATCAGCTGTTACTTTTAGCTTGCTTTAGAAAAAAAAAGTGTAAAAAAAGTATATTTGATTAAAGTTCATTCTAAGTTTTATTAAAAATGCATTTACTTTCTTTTAAAAAATCCGCAATTACTTTTTGGGCAACCCAATATATGTCACTGTTGAATTTTGTATTTCGAAATTCAACAAAATCTGGTAATAAATGAAGCTTTTATGAGCTTCAGACCCTTAACCGGCATATCGGTCTATATGACAGCTATATCTAAATATTGTCCAATACAAGCCATATTTGGGACAGACGTCGAAGGACCTAAAACTACCCACTGTTTCAAATTTCAACGAAATCGGGTAATAAATAGAGCTTTTATGGGCTTCAGAACCTTTATCGGGAGATCGGTCTATATGGCAGCTATATCTAAATATAGTCCAATCTGAACCATATTTGGATCCTATGTTGAGAGGCTTAAAACTGCGCACTATTCCAAATTTCTGCCAAATCGGATAAAAAATAAGGCTTTTATAGGCTTCAGACCCTTTATCGGCAGATCGGTCTATATGGCAGCGATATCTAAATATAGTCCGATCTGAATCATATTCGGGTCAGATGTCGGGAGGCTCAAAATAACCCATTGTTTTAAATTTCAGCGAAATCGGTTAAAAAATTAAATCGGTCGAAAAATCGGTCTATATAGCAGCATATCGGCATATCGGTCTATATGACAGCTATATCTAAATATTGTCCGATATGAACCATATTTGGGACGGACGTCGGGAGACCTAAAACTACCCACTGTTTCAAATTTCAACGAAATCGGGTAATAAATAGAGCTTTTATGGGCTTCAGAACCTTTATCGGCAGATCGGTCTATATGGCAGCTGTATCTAAATATAGTCCGATCTGAACCATATTTGGGTCCTATGTTGAGAGACTTAAAACTGCGCACTATTCCAAATTTCAGCAAAACCGGATAAAAAATAAGGCTTTTATGGGCTTCAGACCCTTTATCGGCAGATCGGTCTATATGGTAGCTATATCTAAATAAAGTCCGATCTGAATCATATTTGGGTCAGATGTCGGGAGGCTCAAAATAACCCATTGTTTTAAATTTCAGCGAAATCGGTTAAAAAATTAAATCGGTCGAAAAATCGGTCTATATAGCAGCTATATCCAAATATGGTTCGATTTGGCTCGTTCAAGAACTTAACCAGCTTGCATCAAAAAGACGTATCTGTGCCATATTTCAGCTCAATATCTCAATTTTTGAAGGCTCTAGAGTGATTACAACAGACAGACGGATAGACACATCGTTAAATCGTCTTAAAATTTTACGACGATCCGAAATATATGTAAAGGGTGATTTTTTTGAGGTTAGGATTTTCATGCATTAGTATTTGACAGATCACGTGGGATTTCAGACATGGTGTCAAAGAGAAAGATGCTCAGTATGCTTTGACATTTCATCATGAATAGACTTACTAACGAGCAACGCTTGCAAATCATTGAATTTTATTACCAAAATCAGTGTTCGGTTCGAAATGTGTTAAAATTTTGACAAATTTTGTTCAGCGATGAGGCTCATTTCTGGTTGAATGGCTACGTAAATAAGCAAAATTGCCGCATTTGGAGTGAAGAGCAACCAGAAGCCGTTCAAGAACTGCCCATGCATCCCGAAAAATGCACTGTTTGGTGTGATTTGTACGCTGGTGGAATCATTGGACCGTATTTTTTCAAAGATGCTGTTGGACGCAACGTTACGGTGAATGAACACATTTCGAACCGAACACTGATTTTGGTAATAAAATTCAATGATTTGCAAGCGTTGCTCGTTAGTAAGTCTATTCATGATGAAATGTCAAAGCATACTGAGCATCTTTCTCTTTGACACCATGTCTGAAATCCCACGTGATCTGTCAAATACTAATGCATGAAAATCCTAACCTCAAAAAAATCACCCTTTACTTTGTAGGGTCGGAAATTGATATTTCGATGTGTTGCAAACGGAATGACTAAATGAATATACCCCCTATCCTACGGTGGTGGGTAGGCGATCCGACACTGAATGTTTCCTATAAGATACATTGCGCCTATAGAGGGCGCTTCCGCTTAGGCTAAAATTTTTTACAATTTTCATCGTCGTCGGGGTCTATTCAGCAGTGGTGGCCGCACTAGCCTATGAAAATGTTGACGGCGCGGCTGAATGGAAAATCGAAGGCGGTGGCGGGCCGCCTTTGACGCCGTCTTGGCTTTACACACTGTAATTGGGGCGATTGAGGATATATTTTGTTTGCCCTCTTTTAGCAAATTTGGGGTCAATTGCATGTGTGGGTCGCCCCTCCCCCAAAAACCCGACAAGGGGAGATATAGACCGTTCATAACAATATGATTTGAGAGTAGAGTACCGAATTGATATCTACTTTCTGAACCAAGTGGGTGGGAGTCAGCCTCAGTCCCAAAACACACAGGACTTACTTGCCGAACATGGCAATATGGGGCTGAAATTAATGATATTTAAGAATAAAACACAAATCTGATAAATTCTTTTGGACCATGGATCTGAGTGGATATCGCATTCCTAAAACACCCCCAAATCGGGTATTTTTAATGACTATGGCCATATGGGGCTCAAATGAAAGTTATTTGGGAGTAGAGCAAGAATTTGGTATTCACTTTCGGGGCGAAATGTCTGAGGTACCATCCCACAACAAAACAGGTCTTATTTACCGACCCTGGCAATATATGGCTCAAATTGATAGTATTAGAGAGCTGGTATTGCTTAAAAGTGATAGTCAAGTTTTTCAAGGCCCCGTTTTATATCCTTCCTGGGTCTAAGAGGAACATTTACTTTGTCCTAATTTGTTTATGTGCCCTCTTGAGGTGGAACACTTGATCACTGGTTTGGATGCCAGTTTCGTACTCTAATTGATATTATCATATATTTCAGTTCCATTAGGCCATAAACTGGCCAGGCAAAGGGAAAATTTTATATATTTTACACCATCCGAACCGGGCCCGTTCCGCTACGCCTTCTTTAATTCTCTAATAATTTTTTAGGGTGAGGACACTTCGCCCTGAATACGGATATCTAATAATTCGTGCTATTGTAGCCTATGACGCTGAACGCGTTCGAATCCTGGCGTGTACATCGGACAAAGTCTATCCCCTCTTAATGTTGGCGACATTTGCGAGGTACAATGCCATACATGGCCATTTAAAAAATTTAATGCAAAGAGGTGTCGTACTGCGGGACTCCGTTCGGACTGGGCTATAAAAAAAGGTCCCTTATCATTAAGTTTGGATATCAAATTCGTTTTCTACTCTCAAAATACCTTTCATTTGAGTCCCATATTGTCGTAATGGGTCAAATAACCCATTTGATGTATCTTTAGGAGAAAAAGCGCCACCTAGGCTTGAACGCAAATTTTAATGTCATATTCGTAATCTACTCCCTAGTACCTTTCATTTGAGTCCAATGTAGCCATGGTCGGCAAATATGCCCATTTGGGGCTGGGCGACCTCCTATTACTTGGACCTAATGTTTTATGCCATATTTGTAATCTACTGCCTAATACTTTTCATTTGAGTTCATGAACTTCGAATATATCGGTTTAGAGAAGTTTTGAGGTTGGGGGACGGGGGCCGCTGGATACTTGGATTGTGCCCATCGGACCACTTTCGGATATGGGTGGCGTTTTTAGGGTAAGGGGGAGGGTTCGCCTTCACCCGATATCTAAAAATTATATAGCCTATGTTTCCTTCCAGACAAACGTACACAATCTATGAAAATTTTAAGAAAATCGGTTCAGCCAAGTATCATATAGTCATAGTATTTTGATCTGATTTTGTATGCCAGATTCGAAATCTACTCCCGAATAGCATTCATTTGAGCCCCATATTGAAATGAACGTCCAATATGTCTGTTTGAGGTAGTTTTGGGGTTGGAGCGGCCCGATGGGTACTTAGACTCAAACTTTAATACCATATTCCTATTCTACTCTTAAATACCTTTCATTTGATGCCTATATTGTCCCGATCGGTTCACTTTTGATTTTGGGTTGTGTTTTTGACATAAGGGGGAGCGTCCGTCCCCCTTCCGATACCGAAAAATTATATAGCCTGTGTTTCCTTCCAGACCAACCTACACAATATGCGAAAATTTCGAGAAAATCGGTTCTGCCGCTTTTCAGTCTATACGGAACAAACAAACCGAATCCTATATATCCGTGATTGGCTAATGTGCCCATTTTGGGCGTTTCTGTGGGGGTGGGATGACGCGCTATACTTCGACATGAATTTGTATGCCAGATACGTTATCTACTCCCGCATACTTTTCATTTGATGCCCAAATTGTCCTTATCGGTCCACTTTTGATTTTGTGTGGTTGTTTTGGGGTAAGGTGAAGGGTCCGCCCCCCATCCGTTATTAATAAATTATACAGTCTATTCCTACTTCCTGACCATATTCGTAATCTACTCCCGAATACCTCTCATCTGAGTCCCATATTGTCACGATCGTCAAAAAAACCTATTTTATGAGGTTTTGGGGCTGGGGCGGCCCCGAAGGTACTTGGACCGAATACTTATTATGAAATTTGTATTCTACTCTTGAGTACCTTTCATTTAAATCCCATATTGTCTCGATCGGTCCACTTTTATTTTTGGGTAACTCTTTAGGGGGAAGGTCCGCCCCCCTCCCGATATCAAAAAATTATATAGCCTGTTTCCTTCCAGACCCACCTACACAATCTGTGAAAATGTCAAGGACATCGGTTCAGCCGTTACGGAACAAACAAACCAACCCACAAAGAAACAAACACAAATTGAATTTTATATAGAAGATTGGTTGTAACAAGAAATTCGGTCATATCTCTGCACACATTTCCCAGTTGTAGAAAATTTTGAGGAATGGGGGAGGATCATCCTGCCTTGAGATAATTTAGACTAATGCTAAACAATTTAAGCAAATTTCAAGAATATCAGTTAAGCCTTTCTAATAACAACAGCCATACAACAGCAGAGTTTTGAAAAAAATTGCTTGAAAATCTTTTTAAGGACATTTTTATACATAGGACCTTGTATATACAATATATGAATTTTAATAACAAGTTTTTAATGTCTTTTTTACCTGTAATGTCACATATCCTTGTGCAGCAGCACTCATTCGAATTTTAACTTTTTCCTGGGCAATATCTTTTTTTTGAATCCGAATCACAAAAAAAAATACAACCAGAGGGTATACGATACTTATATAAATAAATGTACATACATATATAAATGTCTATATATCTGACCATACATATACACACACACGTTCTCATACACTCCCAAATATTGTAATTGTGATGCAATTCAGAATAAAGTTGAGCGAAAGTAAAATAAACAACTTTTAGCACACAAAAAAAAAACTTTTCAAATTGTTCTCTTCGACTTTGTATCAAAAAAGATTTAACACACATATGCACACGCACACAAGTACTCTCAAAGAGACATATTGGATTGCATAAAAGCTACCTACATTTTGTGTGTGAAGTTTAAATTCCTTTGGAATCCATGCATGCATGCTCGTCCAACTACAAAGGACGACCCAGAGATATTTTTGTTATTTATTTTACAATCTTCAAACTATTGAACTATTCCAACAAATACACTTAATCCTTGATCTATGGAGTACATGTATGTATGCATGTGTGTGTGTGTGTATGCAGATGTGTATACCCTTTCACTTTATGTGCCAAGATACATGATCCTATTGGTTCAAATTTAAATATGCAAGAGTGTGAGTATCTTTAAGTTTCCTAAACATTACTTAGTAGTGTGATACGAATTGACATAAAAGCCTTAGTTCCTATATACTCAGGACCTTGGAAATTCTTTTCAATAGCAAAACAAGCTGCATTGCTTCGCACTGCTACACAAGAAAGAAGTTTGCATATAGATAAGACTTAATAAAGAACATTTTGGCAGCATGATTGCGACAAATTAGAAAATTGATTTTCATTTTAGCAGAGAGTTTTAGAAAAGCTTTGCAGAAAATCGATTTCAATAGATTTCTTTATTGGAAGATGTAGCTAATGGATTGGATAATTACGAAAAGGATCTATTGTGATTTTAGAGAAATCTGCGTTAAGTACCTTTTTGCGGTTTTAAGAACTTTAGCTAACGAAAGGCAAAAGTCAGGCGGATGTACCTGCTACCAACTTTTATCAAATAGAAAAGTGTAACACATGGACGATAACGATTAGGATGTTGTAATAAATTATTGTTATCGTAACATGAATGTAGCCTTAAAAGATCCAAGTTAAAGCTCTATGATAAAGGACTCATGAAATTCACAATCTCATCGATCTTGCCACGGAGTCCGTTGCAGTTTAGCTGCAAAAACGAGGACGCAGAAGGCGACGACGACGACGCTTGTGACCCACTGCTAGCTATGTTCTCACAGCACCTTGCGACATATCCAGTATGACTATACTCCCATAGTGAAGTGAGGCCAGAGCAAGATCGGAAATGTTCCCACTCCATGCACCGGTTAAAAGTCAGGCGGTTGTACCTGCTACCAACTTTTATCGAATAGAAAAGTGTATCACATGGACGATAACGATTAGGATGTTGTAATAAATTATTGTTATCGTAACATGAATGTAGCCTTAAAAGATCCAAGTTAAAGCTTTATGATAAAGGACTCATTAAAATTCACAATCTCATCGATCTTGCCACGGAGTCCGTTGCAGTTTAGCTGCAAAAACGAGGACGCAGAAGGCGACGACGACGACGCTTGTGACCCACTGCTAGCTATCTTCCCACAGCACCTTGCGACATATCCAGTATGACTATACTCCCGTAGTGAAGTAAGGCCAGAGCAAGATCGGAAATGTACCCACTCCATGCACCGGTTACACCTTACCGACACGGACCGATGATGGAGGCGGTTCTGGCAAACCGAACAGAACCAGGGTCCGGGATTCTTTTCAATCCAGGCACGGACCAGAAGCGTGCGCAGAAGGCACTCCACGATGTGCCTTTCCCATGTCGAAAAGAGACGAACACGCACACGGAGGCGGCAGCCCTTGCCGATAAGGGTTCCATCGGATCAATCTGGTGCGTACAACCGGCTGCCATGGGATTGTCATCAAAACTCAAGTGGAAAAAGATATCTTGAAACTGGATGTCAGAGATTGGAGAAGAGATTGTTCTACGTTTGGCTAGAGGAACAAATGTTCTATAAAACCAACTAAAGTAAAGTAAGTAACTTAAAATGCTTGTATGTCCTAATAAAATCAAAACAAATTCATATAAATCTACACTTAAAATATATAAATCTACACTTATTCGAAATGTTCCTATAGCTCTTATCTAAAAGTGGTAGCATTGCTTATGCGTTAAATGTTGGACGGAAGATTATTCCAGAGGCGCATTGTGGAAACAAAGAATCACCTCTCAGATTTTAGACAGTCTGTCCTCGGTGGAATAATTTTCCTTCCTTTATTAGAACGTGCAAATTTTAAATGTGCAACCAGATTTTCAGGTTCTCTATGGCTCCAATATTCAGATAGCTTTTGAACGACACATTGAATACTTAGAGTGCAAACAGGAATATGCTCTTGTGCCGTCTTTGTTTAATGATATCAACCGTTAAAAGCAACATTTAATCTGCGGCCATCTTTATAATCACAGTGTGAAAAACTTTGCAGCCATATAAGAGGGTTGGTATCAAAAACGTTTTCGCCGGGAGTAGGCGGATATTCAACGGTGTAGAAAGTGAAACTGTTCAACAATTTCGAAGAATTCCATATATCTTGCCGATTGTCTTGCTTAAGTGATGCGTCCTCGTTCGATATATTGCAGTTAATTTGGATTTCGACACCATTTATTGTTCTTGCCTCACTTTTAAACTCCATGTATAGCATCATTTATGCCAGATAAGCCACATTGAATGTCTTTCAATTTAAATCCCGTATGGAGTTGGTACATCATCCACATACGTCTGCGTTTAACAGTTAATAAGAACTTCAGGTACAGTCGAAACCGCATAAATGAAACTCTTTAAACGCGTCTTTTTTTCACTTATCCGTAATGTTCAGTTAAGCGAGGTTCAGATAAGCGAATTTCGTTTTCAGTTAAGCGATAAGACATTTTTGACCACGAATTTTCAAGTTGACGTTCTAATTATGTATTGAAAAACTATATTTGAAAAATGCAATGTTCAAATGCTTTTTAAAAGTTTTTGTCTATGCCGATAAGCCGACGACTTAGATGAAATGTGTGGCAGAGTCATCGAAAATTGGGTCCAATATATTGACAAAGGTAAACGTTTAATCGGTGGCCATATGAACCAAGTCGAGTTCCATTTATAAAGGCTTTGTTTGTACTTCAATTCGAAAACAATGTATTTGAATTATCTCTAATGGTTTGCGTTTTAATTAAAACAAATAAAAGGGTGCAATGTTCGGCCGGGCCGAATCTTGAAAACCCACCACCATAGATTTTGCTAAAAAATTATACAAAATAAATTTAGTTGAAGGGTATAATTTTCTACATACCAAACTTCTGTCGAACCGTATTTGGCAACAGAACACCGCATGCGTAATTTCAGTCAAATCAGACAAAAATTGAGACTTGTAAGAACTCAAGAAGTCAAATCGGGAGATCAGTTTATACGGGACTTTTATCAGGTTGTAGACCCATTTGGACCGCTCTAAGAACAGTTGTTGAAAATCATAACAATATACCATGTCCAAAATTTCAGCCAAATCGGACAAAAATTGCGGCTTGTAAGGGCTGAAGAAGTCAAATCTGGAGGTCGGTTTATATGGGAGCTATATCAGGTTGTAGACCTATTCAAACCGTACTACACACTGTTCTTGGAAGTCATAACAGAACACTATATGCAAAATTTCAGCCAAATCGGACAAAAATTGCGGCTTGTAAGGGCTCAAGAAATCAAATCGCGAGATCGGTTTATATGGGAGCTATATCCAAACCTGAATCGATATGGCCAATTTGTGATCCCTAACGTCCTACATCAATATTAAGTATCTGTGCAAAATTTCAAGCGGCTAGATTTGCACGTTCGACCGCTATCATGATTTCGACAGATGGACAGACATGGCTGGATCGACTCAGGATGTCGAGACGATCAAGAATATATATGGGGTATATTTATGGGGTTCAAGATCAATATTTCGTGGTGTTGCAAACGGAACGACTAGATTAGTATACCCCCCATCCTATGGTGGTGGGTATAAAAAGTTGACAAGTCCTTACTGGTAAAACCAATGGTTTTATAATATTAATTTTTTATGCATAAAACTTAAAATGCTTGTACACTCCAAAATTTTTAAAAATATTGCAGCCATTGGAGGCGATATGACACTGAGAGACATCTTATAGTCACAATGCAATTTTGACCATGAACATTCCATTAAGGTACATTCCATATCAATGAGTGCTGTCCGTTTCAAGCTTAAGTTAAATGATAAGGGACCTCCACCTTTTTACATGGCTGAATACCTCACAAATGTCGCCAGCATTATTATGGAAATAACCACAGCGAAAATTTTTTTCTGATGTTCTCGCCAGGATTCGAACCCAGGCTTTCGGCGTCACAGGCGGACATACTAACAACTGCGCCACGGTGAACTCCACCTCAACATGTTATGGTAGAAAAGTTTTGAAATGACTAAAGTTCTCCCAAATGTCCCCAAAATTAGAGTTAACCACCTTTGAAACGAGATGTCCTTTTAAGACCATTATTTTTATGCGTTAAACTTAAAATGCTTGTATATACTTAATTTATTTTATAAATAATGAACGTTACTCAAGTACTTTTTTATGGAACTGAATTAAAAATGTCCCCGTACTTAGTAATGGAAGAACTTCCTTTGAAGGAATTTTCTAAGAGATCTTCTCGCTTGAGTTAAAGAAAAAACTTGCTGATTTCTTTCAGTATGACGTTGCCTTATCACTTATGGTAAAATTTTAATAAAATTAGTATGTTATCATTGAGACTTTTGTAGTGCTTCAGAAAAGTTGTAGCGAAAAAAGTGTGAATCACAAATAAAGTACCAAACTTAAAAATGCTTACATTTCCTTAATTTTTAAAAAATAATGGCAGTCACATTATGTCAAATGTTTACCAAAGCTAAATTAATGACCTCAATAGAAAGAAAACAATTTTTGTCCGTAATTTAATAAATGGACATATAATTTTCAGCATCAATGTTTGTAAATCTAAAAATGTTCTGCATGAAAGCATTTAAAGTTAAAACTCTTTCAGGGAAATCCCCCAATACTTGTACACAATTCATGCAACATCTCCCCAAAGGCCATTCTCAATTAATGATAAACTCTTCTATGATTACAATTTATGAACAGTAAATCAAATTGTGTGCAAAACCGGTTAACTGTGGTCAGCTGCAACTTGCAGGACCTCCGCAATGGTCAGCACACACACACACACACACATTAGACCCTTTTTTGGGGGAACATTGTGGTGGACAACAAATAGCCAACTAAAGGATGGCAATGCACATACGCGGTAACCATTTGAACCAACCAACCACTCTCTCTACTGGTCATGTAGGATGTCATGCCTTATTACTTCGTTTACACGCATAATGTTTGCGGTAATAGTGGGCATAAGGACTTCTTGCTGGTGGTTGATTTCCTTGAACATCTCTTACATACACATGCCATTGTATACCCTCTGGAACTAATTGGGCAGAAACCTCGCATTGGACTTTCTCCGAATTATTATGCCCTCATATCATTGCTTTGAAGTCAGGAAGGATTTTGGGAAAGTTTCAATTAACAGTAATGTCCTTGTCCATTACCATGGCATTTCTATGACAATGTACACCACCAATTAAATTCATTATAATCAGTGAAGTGAAGAGGCAAGTGACCAGCTATGGAGTGACCAAAAGGCAAAGGATTGCGGCTAAATGTTGCATTTATGAGAGCATGTGAGGGAAAAATCAAGCATAAGGGGATCAAATGCCACAGTCAAAGTTCATAAGAAAAAAACTACACAAATGGTAAATTTTATACACGTTTTAAAGACAAAATCATAATCCGAGGAATCTAAATAGGCAAATATATTTCACAAATAAAGTATAATCTTTTGAGCGAGGTACTACCAGCTCTAACCTCTTTATAGGGGAAAGTCAAATCTAGACCAATTTGAACCATATTAGTACGTCATCCGCCCCAATAATGTATGTAGGTATGAAGAATTTAATCGTGTCTTGCGCCCTTTTAAGGAAACTGCTAATATTAGAGAGGAAACGCCTTCCCAAGAAAGAGTCTCTGTTCCTACAGACCCAGACATAGTTAAGCAAAACAATTGCTCAATTGTTTTATCCTCATCAAGAAAGCTTCTGGCTTGCGTAGATGATGGTCATCACAAACCAAACCTACGAGGCTTAACATTCGATATTTTCCATATTACTAATAACAAATATCGATAGTATCGATACTATCTTTAATTTCCCATCACCGATATTTCAAACGTAATGAACGAGCAGGAGATCGATTTATATATTGTAGAGGCAATATCAATGCATAGACCAAATAAACCCATGTTTAATAAAGTCTGTTGGAAGTCATGAGAGAAATCATTGTAAACAATTTTAGCACAATCGAAGAAAAATTGCGCCCTCTATAGGTGCAATGTGTCTTATAGGCTACATTCATTGTCAGATCTTTTATATCTGTCAATTTTGCAAGAAATTGAACTTTGCCGATGATATCGACTGGAAAAATATCTATCCATATTTAGACTAAAAACCAGTAAGGAAAGGCAAAAGTCGGGCGGTGCCGACTATATAATACCCTACACCACCTAGTGTATGTAGTACTTTTTATATGTAGAACTTATCTCGAAATCTAGTCAGACTTTAATTTGGATACCAATTGAAATAGAAATTTAGAACTTTGTAAGATTTTCCTACGATAGGACAAAAGATTCAAATCTTTCCACATCTTTAAAAGGCCATATAGGATAAGATTCATACTCCACTCCCAACATTGCAGCTACATATCGCTTTAGTCGGTATATATGTGTGGTTTTGGTATGAAAAATCCGCAATTACTTTTTGGGCCACCCAATACTTTTAAATACCTTTCATTTGATATCCATGTTGCTCAACTTAGGATAACATTTTAATGCTAAGTTCGTACTCTACTATTAAATACCTTTCATTTGATACCCATATTGCCCCAAGAGGACACTTTCACCGCTTTGGGGGACCCCCCGAAAATTAAGAGTGAAATTTCTATACCAAATTCGTACTCTACTCTTAAATACCTTTCATTTGATACCCATATTGTCGCAATCGGCACACTTGTCCGTTTGGGTGGGTTTTGGGATGGGGCGTCCCTCCAGGTCATTTGATCCCAAAATTTTTTACCAATTTCGTGTTTTTGGGGTACCATAAGGTGGCATACAAAATTTCGCTGCACGCATCTTCGAGATCTGTCGTTTTTGAAAATTGGGATATGGGGGAAGGGGGTCCGTCTCCCCTTCGGATATGAAAAAATATAGTACCCAATTATCACCGGGGGCCCAAGCTCTACCGTCTGTGAAAGTTTCTTGAAAATCGGTTCAGCCGTTTTTGAGTCTATACGGAACAGACAAACAAACAAAGCGCAAAAATTTCATTTTTATATAATAGAAGATAACCACCTTTCGCCATAAAACGGTGAAAAATGCTACATTTATTCCGATCTGCATCTGTATATATATCAGCAAATTTGGACCGATCTAGGCCACATTAAAGAGGAATGTCGAGAAGCCTAACACAACTTATACCTCCTTCGCTATACCAAATTGCTGCAAATCGGCCAACAAATGCGTCATTTTTTACAGCCCAAAATCCTTCAATCGAGAGATCGATCTATATCCACATCTGAACCGATCTGAGATAAAATAAACAAGAATGTCGAATAACACACTGTCCCAAATTTCTGTGAAATCGGATAACAAATGCAGCTTTTATGGGCTTAAGACCTTAGAGCCTTAGATCGGAAGATCGGTTTATATGACAGCTATATCTAAATATAGTCCGATCTGTACCATATGCCGATCGAATGTTGGAAGGCTTAAAGCAACTCATTGTTTCAAATTTTAGCAAAATCGGGTAATAAATAAAGCTTTTATGGGCTTCAAACCTGTAAATGCAGCTTTTATGGGCTGAAGGCCCTCAATCGTCAAATCGGTCTATATGACAGCTATATCAAAATATGGGCCGATCTGAACCATATTTGAGACGGATGTCGGGAGGATTAAAACGAAATCGGTCAATAAATAAATTTTTTACGGGCTTAAGACCCCAAATCGCCAAAACGAAAAAATACTGGCTACACTGTGCCTGACTACGAATACAACCCTGTTTACCAACACACTGCCAAACACCGGAAATCTTTCCCGAAAGATTATCTCTATTGTCTTGTACACATCTCCTAAAGTAATCTGCCTTACTCCTTATTATCATTTCAAAATCCTACGGATTGAAATCTCTGGCTCTTTGAGATCGCTTTCGCAACTGCCTGTTATAGCTGACATATACTGACTAACCTCCATGGCGAAAACATCCCTCGCTATTGCTGGCGATATCTACGAAATGGTGGCGACATCTACGAAGGCACGCCGTTCGGACTCGACATGAAAAGGAGAAGTCTTATCATTGGACTAAAACTTTAATGGGATTGCATGCACTTATATGAAAGAAGTATCCCCTTTTCGTATGAGAATATTTATATGTGGTATATAGACTGATCGCCGAGATTAAGTTCTGAGGTCCTCAAAAGGGTCCTATTGGTTGCCCAAAAAGTAATTGCGGAGTTTTCATATAGTCGGCGTTGACAATTTTTTTTCACAGCTTGTGACTCTGTAATTGCATTCTTTCTTCTGCCAGTAATCAGCTGTTACTTTTAGCTTGCTTTAGAAAAAAAGTGTAAAAAAAGTATATGTGATTAAAGTTCATTCTAAGTTTTATTAAAAATGCATTTACTTTCTTTTAAAAAAATCCGCAATTACTTTTTGGGCAACCCAATATATTACCTGATTTTGCTGAAATATGATATGCATGAGCCAATAAAATAGGTATTATTCATTCCAATACCGACAAAATTTGGAATTTGTTCGTAGTGGTGGTGGGTTCTCAAAGTTCAACCCCGCCAAACTTAAGGTGTTTCTTCTTCTAATTTTTTCTCATATTCACCCACTGTATGAAACCTCAGCAGTTATTTTGAGATTAAAAAGTTTAACACAGCAAGTCATTCCTTGCTATGGATCATTTAAATAAGAAACATTCTCAGCGGCACTTTCTCAATATTTATGACTTTGTCCTAAAAAGAGAAATATTAACACATTTCATAGCAAATAAATTTCACCGAGTAAAAATTTCATTTGCAGAAAGTTTTATGCAACGACCATGCTTTACATTTGTCCCTTCCTTCCTCTCGCAGTAGCGCAGTAGCTGTGCCAGTAAACAGCACTCACTACACGACAAGCGTTCATACAATTCCACACTTGGTTAGCTATGAATGAATGGGGGGACAATTGGTTAGTTAACATGAGGCCACTTTGCAGCAAGATGCAGCAGAATCGGCATCATGAGCAGCCACAGCCGCAGTCTGTTGTCTCCAACTCAGTCTCAAAGGACAAGGCAGAATACACAGACAAAGACAGCAGCATACCGCACAATCGCAGATATACACCCCGGCGAATCCTGATTTATGAGTCGTTGAGTGCAGCATAGTTAGTCGGGATTTGCCCACTGATTAATTGCATGAATTACGTTTAAATTTAATGTTTGTTTAGCTTCGCTTTAACAAAAAAAAAAAAAAAAAGAAAGTGGGAAAAAAAGAAAATCCAATGAAAACTCAGAGAGAGCGCATTGTCGCCGTCACCAACCGCAAAAACCACCAAAAAGGATACAGAACAAAAAAAAGTGGGGGGAAAAAATACAGAAAATGGGCCAGGCTTGTGTGTTTGTTCCCAAGTCAAAGTTTGCCTTTACTTTGCGAATTGTTAGCGAATTCCGTATGGGAGTGGTGCTATATGGTACACTTTGTACATGACCATTGACAATGGGATTAAGGAACAGACCACCACGACTGGTGGTCCTTTTTTGGAGTGCACACATACCAAAAACCTCTGCGGGCTGGCTCTTTGCAGTTATTTGTTGTATGCACACAATGCACAGTCACCTATTAAGAGCGCCATGTGGGGGAAACTTCAAATATGACATGATTGGGGTTTTTTCAAGCAACGCTCTTTTTCTGTCTTCTTCTACGGAGCAGGGTTTTTATTATTACTCCACATATTTTTACAGCCCTAATTGTGAAGAGGAAGAAGAGTGCAAACTGCAAACATTTTATGCAAATCTCTCATAAAATATTTGTTTACTCAATTAACTTGCCATCTTTTAATCTCACAAACTATTTGGAAAGCTTGGATGATAATTTACTAGAAATAATGCCCTTAGTTATACCCTCATTCAAAAGATGGGGGGGCTAGAACACTCATGTATACAAAATAGTTTTTTATGATCTTCATGGGATTCTAAGTGAGTAGTCTAGCAATGTTTGACCGTATGTCGAAAGAAGTAAGACTAACATCTCTGTTGACCTAAAATTCTCTTCTTCCACGTTCTGTCTATGAAAAGACGTCGCACAGCGGCCCAAAAGGCAAAAGACTCCTTTGGAACAAAGGCAAGTAATCTTTGGAGCTATAAACCATCATGTCTACCAAAGAGTATAACGTTCTTGCCCTCAGCTCTCAAAATATCCGTGACACAACCCTAGAAGTTAAACTTCATTTGGCTAGATCACTGTGCCAAATTTCATCGAAGTATGACAAACAAAGTTCGGCCCGGCCCGGATACCCACCACCTCGGGTATATATGTAAACCACCTTCATAACCTTCACCTCGTCATTATCCGGTGAAAAATGTATAATTTATGCCTCCATAGCAGTTATACCGAAAAATGGTCCGATTTGGACCAAATTCGACACGGACATTGAGTGGTCTAATAAGTACAAGTCATTGTTCAATTTTGTAGAACGAAATATTGGTCTTTTTGGTAGCCAGATCTTAAATCGAAAGATCGGTCTATATGGCAGCTATATCCAAATCTAGACCGATCTGGGCCAAATTGAAGAAGCATATCGACAGGCCTAAAACAATTCAATGTCCCAAATTTCAGCAAAATCGGATAAT